>NW_025408654.1:0-38522 GCF_020137385.1 Morchella sextelata | reverse complement strand
ATAACTACCTTTCCCAGTAAGATGAGCAGGAAGTGAATTGTAGGATAACTCATAGACCTTGTGAACCGAGGGTAATCTATTGTTTTGGTTACATCACTTATCGATCTTTGATATCAACATTATCAATTTCGAGACACCTAAGCTATTCTACTGGGCCCAGATGTCGGCCCAAAGACAGCACAAAGCTAGCTTATACAACGCCAGATTCGCAAATGATATTCAGTTTAGCGAGATGGGAAGAGAAAGTGATCGATCAGGAACCCGAGTGGGAGGCGACTTGATCAATAGAAATGTCGAGAAGATGGCTGGTATAGGTTTGCTAATTAGGTGTGGCTATACTCCTTCGCTATTAATATTATGAAGGCCGTTCAACATGAGGGTCATCGACAAATATATTATAATATGTATATTAATAAAAATATCGACAAATATATCAACAAAGCAGTGCCTGTATCGAAGGGCACGTAGTCTTTTGTTCGGGAGAATGACTAGCTGATGCTCATTGTTTTGCAAACATTCCTGTGATTTTGGACCACTCTTCTCCTGCTAATTAGCTATAGGGGTTGACCAATGTATATCACTAACACCTTTTGAAGAGTGACTGAGGATTAATGATAGTGGAGTGAACCAAGCTAGGGAAATGGTCACTACAGTACGATCTCTTGTTATAACATGACGTACCTGGTATCTATCTAACTCGGGAGAAGAGACCCGGGCTATAAGGCTGTATTGTACATAATTCTGTTAATATGCTAAAACGAGTGATTTTGTGTGACTAAACCGATTTATCTATTTATTTCTTCATTCAGTACAAGCACTAGCCTATATACTTCCGGCTCTGATAAAAATAGTTAATTAGTTAGGAGTATAGCTTTCACGGTATGTCGTATGAAACATTTCCAAAAGCTTGTCTAGGATCCAGCGTCTTGGATGGACATGTAGACAGACTATGTAGACCTTTGAGGACACGGGACAGGAATAGGTCCAATGATTGAATATTTGCCAAGGTTCTCCAACGCTTGTACTACACCTAACCTACATGCGGCGACAAGGTCGAAAAGCTGTTTTCTTCTTCTCCTATACTTCTATCTCTAATATAGCTTTAACAGTCTACTATTGATTGGTCCCTATCTTCTCACAAACCAGAATTTGACCGTTCTTTACCTCACATATCCATCCATGTACTACGGGCCGATTCTTACAGGATCGAGGCAATCGGCAGCTTACAACTTTGAGCCAAACCTGCAAGTGCAGACAGTTTTGGGTTTATTTTTCCTCAGTCACGTCATGAAATCCTGACAATACCATTTCAAGAAATGATAGGAGGTCCCCATCTGGAAGAGAATCACGGATTGGACATGCGCAGCCATTGTTCCTCGAGCTAATACTCTCAGCATGAGAAGGCATGCATGTGTGACCATAATTACCTTGGGCTATTGGTTCATAGAAGCTTTCGAGTGTCATTGTTAGTTTTTATGAACGGTCTCAAATAAAACAGCTGGTCGTGCCGGCTTCACCCTGTTGAAGCCGTAGCTTGAGCTATTGCTTTTTCGTGAACTAACCTTACTTATATCCAATCTACATGTAGCTCCATATGTAGCAAAGGTGGCTACGGGTACGCTAGCCGTGAGGAATACATGTAAGTGACCCATCGTACAAATGGCGTTTGCAGTTACCTCAACTCAGATTGGGCGAAAACATTTAAGTCGGCGGTATGCAAAGAGCACGAGACCACATGATTCTGGCCTGTGGATCTAGACTAGGAGAAAATCATAATTATGCAGGGGTTCACATTCTTAAACGCGATGTCGGTGTCACTTGGCTTGGTAGCTGCACAGCGAAGTTTGTACCACTCTTGAATATGATATACGAATCTCTAGACTCAAGGAACACAGGATAGACTACCCAATTCGGCTTTAGAAATATATAGCCAGTGCTCGGTATTCGAACCGATGAATTTAACCATGAGGGCCATTGAGTACGAGCTTTATTCGAGTATTAATTTCATAGACTTATGATCGGTTTATTCCCAAAACCCATAAGATATATGTGCCTGGGATGTGAAATGCCATTTCGTATAGAACTTTTAATCCGCAGAACCGCACTTTGATGATTTGACCTATTTGGGTTCGCGCTCGATAAAAGTTTTGAATACGATCATAGATACAGGGCCAATTTAAATGTATACGAGCACACCATCCCTTCTCTTAGTTAAATTCACGAGAGTAGACTATGTGCATCTCTATCTAACCTGCATGATAAGTGTGTGGTGCATCGATATCGTCATATCTCAATGATACGGCATCGTCTAGTACAACATCCATCGGCATAATCTTACATGGTAACCAGTGAAACAACCCGAAACTGAATATCTACCGAATCATTGCAGTCGATTCTCACTTTTGTAAAAGGCCATCGATGGCCGATTTCTCGATGCCGACAGCTTGGGGAGCGACAAGCGGAAATTGCCGAGCCTTACAAATTCAGACCAGGACGTACGTTTTTATCGAGTTGGATATCAAAGTGACCGCCGACGGCCCGTACTCGCATAATTCTTACCATTAAAAGTACTTACATGTAGAGTACCTTCGCCCTATCGCACGTGTAAACCCCCCACGTGTAGGTACAGATTCCATAAAGCCGCTAATCTTGCTCCTACGATGTGCGTAGGTACATGCAGGTGATGAGCTGCTTCAATTCTCACAGCCTTCGTATCTGACTTCTAGTCGATTTAAAGCGTGTTTCTCAAGAATTGCTGCCATTTAATTTTTCCGTCTATTTTTTCAATCTAATTTGATCATGTCCTGCCAGTACTTATGGCACGCACGCTATTTATGAGATGTTAGATGGTTTAATCGACTAAAATCCCTAGTGCGGGTAGCTCCACGCTTCCCCGCATTCGTTTGTGAAACATCCTCCCCGCTCCCCTGGTTCACTCGTCAGCCCTTTTCCTCGTTAACTCAACCCCGCACTCTTTAGATCGTTGTGATGCCGGTAAATTCTCGTTCTCAGATCCCCTAAGTTTTCCACGATTCCATTTAGAGAAACAATAAATTTTGTTGTGTTGTTGCGACATTCGGCAGAATTGTTTCTGCATACATGTAGTGAGCGTACCGCTTTAATTCCACCCAACGCCAAAGCAACAGCAGAGACCTACTAGAATTTTATATTATGATTTACACCAGTGCTCTCTCTTAAAACGAAAGCATCTCGTGTATGATCGGATATATATCCGATCCGGTGTCTTGATGGGTAAAGACATGGAGGTGCAAATTTTTTCGCCAAAATAGAGATGCAACCATGCCTTTGCGCCAAGATCGAGTGATATCCCATGAAAGCATTTCCAGTCATTGCGAATCGTTCAAAAACTCCAAAATGATCTCCCACTCTGATTGGTGAAGGAGGAGGCTTGAAGTCTCTCATAAAATGAATTTTGACGGAGGAATGTGACCAAAATAGCGTGCTCCGGGAGTGTAACCAATGAACACTGCTAGGAAATTCTTACAATACGTAGAGTACGCACCCTTGTTCTTACGATGGCGATGTAGGGTCTCTGAGACCATCACATCCATTTCTGCCGATCTAAATGCACATAGAGTACTTTAGGAGGAATTGAGCTGAAGAAATTGTCAGTTGGCGTACGAGGACTTGATTCTTTCTTTGCCGTGTTGCACAGCATTCTTTGAAAGAATTGAAGCCTGTAGATCAACTTTTTTTTCTTCTTTCGCTTATTTCCTGGCGCCAGCCACAAGATTTTTTTTTTTTGATTTTTTTGCTTCCGGTCCCGTTCCCGCTCATGGTGGAAGCGATACCGCTGGCTTATATAGCGGGCCAAGCCTAGGTCATCAACTTGGAGGCGGCGCGTTAAAACGGTGGCTTCGGGTCAATGAGGCGGGGCTCAACTTCATTGTTGTCCATACTGGAACGCGGGGTTCTCTCAATTGAGATTATTATGATACAAATTGCCGCGGAGAAGTCATTTTTGAAAGTGCCTATAAACTCGTTAGTATGTAGGCACGGCCGAAGAACATTTCTTCCGCGAGAAGTTTGTGCTAGTGGCCTCTGCGTTGTTCTCTTTGGTCAGGGTGACATGATATGATCCGGTTGGTACTGAGGCTAAATAATTACCAAGCGTCTAGAGAATTGCTTCAAAATAGAGGCAAAACAAAGACCATGAATTTGGATATCCGTGACTCATAATTTCCTGTCGGATGAAAAACTGATACGCCGATTATTTGCAACACATAGCAATTACAGTGCGGGGTGAGGGTTGAGGGTGCAATAGGGCCAATAGCGAGATAGTCTTAGGAATCCAACCAACCGAGTTCTCCCGAAATAAAAGACTGATACCTTCCGTAGCGTTTTTGTACCATGGGTGGGGAGTTATTCTTCATATTTGTTTTTTTCTTCCAAATGATGCAGATGTAGAGCGGGAACGATGGTAGCGGCCACCTAAGGCCCTAGGTAGGTCGGATTGGGCCAGCTGCCAGTACCCGGATCGTTTTGAAGATTTTCAGGGTGTACAGCTTCTGCACCTTCAGTTGGGCATTGAATCACGTCCTTCATCATTCTGCAGTATGTTGAGCATCGTGAGAGGGATCGTTGTACCTAGATAGAAGGTACCTGCGGCTCTGAAGAGCCCGCAGTGGGGCTCACGGCTGGAGGGGAGAACAGCTCCAAGAATGCAGGCCCGAGGTTACACAAAGTCGCCGCACCTTAAACAACTGACCAAAGGGGTTGCTCTAAAGTCGGAAAGGGTCCACTAGAGATCTCGCAAATGAAACGCCCGTGATTGGATGAAAGGGCGTGGGGTGGATACTGTGTGCACGGTTCTCACAACACCAAGCAAACGATTATCGTCCTATGTAACTGTACATACAGCGGGCACTTGTAGGTACATTTCCCCGCTTTGATATTGAGGGTTGTTTGTCCTTGTTTTCACGTGTGCAAGATGTGTTCACAATCGAACCCAATCACAAAATTTTCACCCTCCACAGGTTATTTTCCTCAATTATTTAAAGCTGGCATACTTCCTTAGTCCTGTAGACCTTTTGGTCCTTTTGCCTCGTTTCTTGTATTTCTCTACTGTCCTAAGTCAAGAGGTTTTTCCCGCCTTTGTACTTGATATTTTCCCGAGCGTGTCTCCCCTCACGGAAAAGAGAAAGAGAAAGCTATCGGAAGAAAACGTCATTTTTTCTGGAGACTCTAACTGTTTGGGTTCCCTGACTCAGTGCTTTGATAGCCGCTTATCTTGCCTTGTTGCTAATAATTCTGACGTTATCTCGCAGTCCCACCATTGATTCCCCACTACACCCTCCAGAAGTGAAGCTGCTTGAAGCTCCCTTCCTCAACACCCCCCTCCTTGAATCCTATTTGCTGTTAAATCTGCACTACGGTAAATACCCCCTGCTAAGATTGGGTGTGCACACCAACCCCACTCCTGTTCCATGGAAATATAGATATACCACCGCTTTTCCAGGTCTCTGTTTCAAAGTCCCACACAAAGTTTGTTCTTGCGGGTGTTGGAATTGCGATAGCCCTTGAAAAGAAGCTCTTAACGCTCTACCATTAACTAACGTACAATCTACCATAGACGAATTAGGACCGTTTTCATTCAAAAAAATCAATTTGTGGTCAATCAGTAAGGTTCCACAGGTGAGAGTTATTCACTGTGGTATTTGACCAACTCGCCGAGCCGAGCCGAAGAATGGCCCCATCCTACGAGTCCGAATACGAAATCATTGAAGAGGAGCCTACAAATATCTTTGACTACCAGGACACACCCGAGAACCAGTCATGGGCTGGTACTTTACCACTCAAACAGGGTCTTTACGACCCTGAATTGGAGAAGGACGCTTGCGGTGTAGGTTTTGCTGCGTAGGTTCCCTCTCTAAATTTAAGATAAACCTCCGCTTACCATTCTTCCAGTCACATCAAGGGTGTTGCTAGTCATAAAATTCTAAGTGATGCACGAAGCCTATTGTGCAACATGACCCATCGAGGTGCTGTTGGTTCCGATGCCAGAGACGGTGATGGAGCTGGTGTCATGACCTCTATCCCCCATAAGTTCTTTGTGAAGGAGTTTACTGGGGCCACGGGCTTTGTGTTACCCCCACAAGGCCAGTACGCTGTTGGTAACTTGTTTTTCAAACCAGATGAAGATGTCCTAGTTCGAAGCAAGGCAAAATTTGAGAAAGTTGCGGAGCAATATGGTCTTCGTGTTCTAGGATGGAGAGATGTACCTCGTGACAGCACTCTTCTTGGGCCAGCTGCTTTGTCTCGGGAGCCCAAGATTCTTCAACCTTTTGTCGTACTCAAAAGCTCTTATGGTGAGGGAAAGGAGCCGGCAAATACAGATTCAAGTTTCGATGAGAAATACTTCGAACGACAACTATATGTGCTACGAAAAGTTGGGACCAAAGAGATCGGGCTTCATAATTGGTTCTACATTTGCTCTCTGAGCAACAAAAACATCGTTTACAAAGGTCAATTAGCACCGGTTCAAGTGTACACCTACTACCACGACCTTGTAAACGTTGACTTTGCGGTTCACTTTGCACTGGTTCATTCTCGTTTCTCCACAAACACGTTCCCCAGTTGGGATCGCGCTCAACCGTTGAGATGGGCTGCACACAATGGTAAGGGTTTCCAGTGTTCAAACAAGTTCGATCAGTTATTAATTCGGCATTAGGTGAAATCAACACATTGAGAGGTAACAAGAACTGGATGCATGCGCGTGAAGGACGAATGCGCTCAGAGTTCTTCGGTGAAGATCTCGAGAAACTTTATCCAATCATCGAAGTAGGAGGATCTGATTCCGCAGCTTTTGATAACGTACTTGAATTATTGGTTATCAACGGTGTTCTTTCCTTGCCAGAAGCTGTCATGATGTTGGTTCCCGAAGCTTGGCAAGACAATGAAGAGATGGATCCAAAGAAAGCTGCTTTCTACGAGTGGGCGGCTTGTTTGATGGAGCCTTGGGATGGCCCAGCTTTGTTCACATTTGCAGATGGAAGATACTGTGGTGCCACATTGGATCGAAACGGCCTGCGGCCATGTAGATTCTATGTAACTGATGATGATCGCATTATCTGTGCATCCGAAGTTGGTACTATTTTGATTGAACCGGAACGCATTGTTCAGAAGGGTAGATTGCAGCCTGGGAGAATGCTTTTAGTTGATACCGTTGAGGGACGCATTGTTGATGATAAGGAGTTGAAGATGCAAGTCTCTTCTCGTTTCGATTTCACAACCTGGACACAAGAGCAATTGATTACCCTTCCAAAGGTCCAAGAGAGCTTGATGAGCTCTGGTGTAGTACTTGACCCTGAATTGGACGATATCAGCATTCAGAATGATAAAAGATTGCTCGCGTTCGGATACACATTCGAGCAGGTCGGCTTGATTCTGGGGCCGATGGTAAGTGACGATACCTTAATTTTTGAATGAAAATTTTCTAAATGAATACAAACTGCATAGGCTGCCGACTCGAAAGAAGCTCTAGGATCCATGGGTAATGATGGCCCACTGGCTTGCTTAGCAAACCAACCCCGTCTTTTGTACGAGTATTTCCGTCAGCTTTTCGCCCAAGTCACAAACCCTCCTATCGATCCCATTCGCGAGGCTGTTGTCATGTCTCTTGAATGCTATGTCGGACCACAAGGCAATCTTCTTGAAATTGATCCTTCTCAATGCCATCGTCTCCTGGTTCCTTCCCCAGTTCTCTCTCTCCAGGAGTTCAATGCCTTGCATAACATCCAGGAGTATCATAAAGATTGGACAGTTCAGACGATCGATATCACATTCCCCAAGAGCAAGGGAATGTCTGGTTATATCAAGGCCATCGATGAAATCTGCAACCAAGCAAATGAGGCTGTCAAAGCAGGCTACAAGATATTGGTCCTCTCTGATCGTAACGCATCGGCCGACCGTGTTGCAGTATCTGCTCTTCTTGCAACTGGAGGTGTTCACCATCATCTTATCCGCAATAAGGTACGCTCGAAGATTGCTTTGATCATCGAGACCGCCGAAGCTAGAGAGGTTCATCATCTTTGTGTACTTCTGGGATACGGTGCCGACGCTATTTGCCCATACCTTGCATTGGAATGTATTCTCAAGATGAACCGCGAAAAATTGATCAGAGGGGGCCTTTCAGATGAAAGAATAGTCGAAAATTACAAACACTCGTGTGATGGAGGTATCTTGAAGGTCATGAGTAAGATGGGTATTTCTACTTTGCAGAGCTACAAGGGTGCTCAGATCTTCGAGGCGCTGGGTGTGGATAATTCTGTCGTCGATAAGTGCTTCACAGGAACAGCAACACGTATTAAGGGAATTACATTCGAATATATCGCCCAAGACGCATTCGCTTTCCACGAGCTGGGATACCCAAGCCGTTCAATTGTCTCTCTCCCTGGCCTTCCGGAATCAGGAGAATATCATTGGCGTGATGGTGGTGAAGCTCATGTTAACGACCCTGTCAGTATTGCCAACATCCAAGATGCAGTGCGCACGAAAAACGACAAATCATATGAAGCCTACTCTCTTTCAGAATATGAGCAAATTAAGAATTGTACCCTACGAGGAATGTTGGACTTCAATTTCGAAAAGTCTAAGCCAGTCCCGATCGATCAAGTAGAACCATGGACCGAAATTGTTCGTCGGTTCTGTACCGGTGCTATGTCTTACGGATCAATCTCCATGGAATCTCACTCGACCCTTGCTATTGCAATGAACAGACTCGGCGGTAAATCAAACACTGGCGAAGGTGGTGAAGATCCTGAACGAAGTAATGTCATGGAAAATGGCGACACCATGAGGTCGGCCATCAAGCAGGTCGCTTCTGGGCGTTTTGGTGTCACTTCTCACTACTTGGCCGATTCCGATGAGCTTCAAATCAAAATGGCCCAAGGAGCGAAGCCTGGAGAGGGAGGCGAGCTTCCTGGTCACAAAGTCTCACAATCGATTGCACGTACCAGACATTCAACTCCAGGTGTTGGGTTGATTTCTCCTCCTCCACATCACGACATTTATTCCATCGAGGATCTGAAACAGCTCATCTATGACCTGAAATGCGCTAACCCCAGAGCCCGCGTTTCAGTCAAACTTGTCTCCGAAACCGGCGTTGGTATCGTTGCATCAGGTGTGGCTAAGGCCAAGGCTGACCACATTCTCATCTCAGGACATGACGGTGGTACTGGTGCCTCTAGGTGGACTGGTATCAAATATGCTGGACTACCATGGGAGCTTGGCTTGGCCGAAACTCATCAAACACTCGTGTTGAATGATTTGCGTGGTCGTGTAATTGTGCAAACAGATGGTCAATTACGCACAGGTCGTGATGTTGCTATCGCCTGTTTACTAGGTGCCGAAGAATGGGGATTTGCGACTACACCTCTAATTGCGATGGGATGTATCATGATGAGAAGTTTGTAGTCCTTTTTTTTTTATTTTTCTTTCTTTCTAATATGGTACTGACGTTTGCTTATCTAGAATGCCATTTGAATACTTGTCCGGTTGGTATTGCCACACAAGACCCAGAGTTGCGGAAGAAATTCACAGGAACTCCTGAGCACGTCATCAACTTCTTCTATTATGTCGCCAACGAGCTCCGAGCCATCATGGCGAGGTTAGGATTCAGGACTATCAACGAGATGATTGGTCATTCCGAGAAACTATACGTGCGCAAGGATCTTATGACTGAGAAGACCAAGAACATTGATTTGTCCTTGATTCTGACTCCCGCTCACACTCTCCGTCCCAATGTTGCAACTTACAACGTTCGAAAGCAAGACCACAGATTGCATGTGCGCCTCGACAACAAGCTGATTGATGAATCAGAGTATACCCTTGACAGGGGAGTTCCAACTCGCATCGAGTCAGATATTGTCAACACCGATCGTGCTCTTGGAGCGACGTTATCATACAGAATCAGTAGGCTGAAGGGTGAAGCCGGTTTGGAGCCAGATTCGGTACATGTAAACCTAAAGGGGTCTGCGGGTCAGTCATTTGGCGCTTTCCTGGCACCAGGAGTAACATTGGAGCTTGAAGGAGACGCCAATGATTATGTTGGAAAGGGACTGTCTGGTGGCAGAGTCGTCATCTACCCACCGAGAAACGCCTCATACAAAGCAGAGGAGAACATAATCGTTGGAAATGTGTGCCTTTATGGTGCCACTTCAGGTCAAGTGTTCTTCCGTGGTGTCGCCGCAGAACGTTTTGCCGTTAGAAACTCAGGTGCCACTGCTGTAGTTGAGGGTGTTGGTGATCATGGTTGTGAGTATATGACTGGAGGAAGGGTTCTTATTTTGGGTGAAACCGGCCGCAACTTTGCTGCTGGTATGTCGGGTGGTATTGCCTATGTTTTGGACATGAAACAGGATTTCCGCTCGAAGGTGAACATGGAGATGGTTGAGCTATCAGACATCACTGATCCCTACGAAATCTCTTACGTCCGCGGTCTTGTTGAGGATCACTATCAATACACAGGCTCCGAGCTTGCCAAGAGGGTTCTTTTGGACTTTAGAAGAGCGCTTCCTCGATTTGTTAGAGTCCTTCCTACTGATTATAAAAGAGTTCTTGAAGAGGAGGCCCTCAAAGCAGCAACGGCAAGATCATCTCACACGCTCTCTCTACTTCCTGGGAACCCAGCTCGTGAGCAGCAAGAAAAGTTACTGGCGAAGGCAAAGGCCAAAGAAGCGGAGGCCAAACACAAGCATGAAGCGTCTATGACCGATCTTGAAGACAGCATAACAGACACCAAAGCGGAGAAAAAGAAGTCTGCGCTCGTTCTTAACAAAACGAAGGGTTTTATGCTATATGCTCGTCGTAGTGAGAAGTATCGAAACCCGAAGACTCGAACCAAGGACTGGGCAGAACTCTCCAAACGTCTTGACGAGGACGAACTCAAATACCAATCTGCACGTTGTATGGATTGTGGTGTTCCTTTCTGTCAGAGCGATACTGGTTGCCCTATCTCAAATATTATTCCAAAGGTTACTCCCTCACTTAGAGTTCATCTGCTAGCAGTTGGCTAACTTATTACAGTGGAACGAACTTGTTTTCCAAAACCAGTGGAAGAATGCGTTGTACAAGTTACTTCAAACAAATAACTTCCCCGAATTTACAGGACGTGTTTGCCCCGCTCCTTGTGAGGGTGCTTGTGTCCTCGGAATCAATGAGGATCCAGTCGGCATCAAGAGTATTGAGTGTGCAATCATCGATCGTGGTTTCGAGATGGGCTGGATGGTTCCCACTCCTCCGAGCATCCGTACTGGGAAGAAAGTTGCTATCATTGGATCTGGACCTGCTGGTTTGGCTGCCGCTGATCAACTCAATAAGGCTGGCCATTCCGTTACAGTCTATGAACGTGCGGACCGCCTTGGTGGTTTGCTAATGTCCGTATATCCTACGCTCTTTCCTGGTTTACTTGACTAAAAATAAATTATAGGTATGGAATCCCAAACATGAAGTTAGACAAGTCTATCGTTCAGCGCAGAACCGATTTCATGGCATCAGAAGGCATCAAATTCGTTACAGGTGTTCACGTCGGCCAAGATATCACAATGGCCGAGATTCAATCAGGAAACGATGCCACCATACTTGCTACTGGCGCCACGGTTCCTAGAGATCTCCCTATCCCCAATCGCAATCTAGAGGGTATTCACTTTGCCATGACTTTTCTACATGCCAACACAAAGTCTCTACTTGATACCGAGCACAAAGACGGCGAGTATATCTCGGCGAAAGACAAGGATGTCATTGTCATTGGTGGTGGTGATACTGGAAACGATTGCATTGGTACCTCTGTTCGCCATGGAGCCAAATCTGTGGTCAACTTCGAGCTGCTTCCTCAGCCACCAAACGAAAGAGCCCGTGATAATCCATGGCCCCAGTGGCCTAAGGTTTACAGGATTGACTACGGTCACTCTGAGGTCAAGGCTCAATATGGAAAGGATCCGCGTGAGTACTGTGTTATGAGCAAGGAGTTTGTTAGCGATGGAAAGGGCCATGTCAAGGGTATCAATACTGTCCGTGTTGAGTGGACTAGAAGCGCTCGAGGTGGTTGGGATATGAAGAAGGTTGAGGGCTCAGAGAAGTTCTTCCCAGCAGATCTTGTACTCCTGTCCATGGGATTCTTGGGGCCTGAAGATCGGGCCTTGGGCGATATCGAAAGAGATCCTAGGAAGAACGTCAAGACTCCTCCTGGAGGTTATTCAACTTCAGAGGAAGGTCTCTTTGCAGCTGGAGATTGCCGCAGAGGGCAAAGTTTGATCGTCTGGTAAGTCAAACCGCTCGAAACTTTTAAATATGCCATACTAATAGAATATAGGGGTATCAACGAGGGAAGGCAATGTGCTCGTGAGGTCGACCAATATCTCATGGACTCTACACAACTTCCTGTCACCGGAGGAATTGTACTCAGAAACCCATATCCTGTAGAAATCCTCGAGCGAGCGGAAACGGCACCCTTACAAACCATTGCAATCGCTGCTGCTAGCTAAATCTTCACAAGACAAAGGCAAGAAGAGGATGGAGCTCAAATTTTGTTTTCTTACAATTTTTCTTGGGTGATAACGGGTCATTTTATTTTTCTTTCTTATTGTTGATTATCGAAGGGTGGTTGAGTCAGGGGAATTTAAAAAAAAGGGGGGGATAAAAATCAGTGTATTGTTTTTTCTTTGGGAAAGGAAGGGTACGGGGTTTTATACATAGTTTCTTTCGGTTGTTTGAGTTCAATTGTTAAGTCTTTTCCATATGGTTTCGCATTCTTTTTCCCCTTCTGTTTGCCCGCTAAAGTTATATATTTCTCTTGTTCCCCTTTTATTTATTTTATATGTATGTGTGAAAATCCACAAATTTTCCTGATTGAAAGAATTAGACTATTTACATTTGAATCTGCATGAAATATCACTCGGTGCCTATTTTTCGGACCTGTGCTTTAAGGTCGACTCGAGCCCTTAACTCGTGACAGCACACTGTTATGCATACTGGCTCTTATTTAAAACTATGAGGCATGCTCACCTCTTTTCTCGCACAGTTGGGAATGGTGAGCGGAGCTCTATCTGTACCATGTCCTGATTGTTGAGGGGAAATGATATCTAGCTCGCCTGGGCTGGGCTTGGCAAATATGATTTAATCTAATCTTGATTTTAATAACCAGGGTTAGGTTTTCGGTAGCACAAACCTGAGTTCGAGAATGTGACAACCGTATGATAGCTTGAAAACGGGCTGGTATCGGTGGGCGAGTGATAGCGGATGTGAGAGTAAGGTAGAGTTGATGGGGGTGATGACCGGATAGTAGCCTGCAGGACACCTCTTCGTCATATTTCCATCTTAGAAAACAACTGGATATATCATATGTTGCTCTCCAAGCTTTCAACCTTCAACTCCTTCCCTTCCGTCAAATAGGTCTCCGTTGTCTCTTTCTGTCCGCCTGTAGTTATCGCGGCACTATCAATGATCGTGATAGAGGCTGGCTTTCGTAGTGACTTTACCATATCAAGCCCTCGCCCGCAAAACTGCCAAGATCCAAAGCCTCCCCGCGCACGCCCAACAGATGAAGACCGGACAGGAACAACTCTGTTGAAGATTCTAGACGCAGAGGGCTCTCGTTCTCTGTGGATTGACGAAGGCAGCAAGATAGATCACAGACTGTCACTCGCCCCATTCTTGTTCTCGTAGCTACCCCACTCACCATTACTAGACGTGCAGATCTTCCTTACTGCATTATTACGCATGTATCATTATTCCTATCAATCAAACGGGAAAAGAAGAAAAAAAAAACTAGTAGTAAAAACCGACCCAATATCGTACATTCCGCCGTCCACTAAGAAAAGAAATCTTTAAAAAACACAAAAAAGTTAAGAGTTAAAAAAAAGGTATCCCCATCACCGACCACTAACCACTAGTTATCCGTCTTCAGAATGGTCTCCACCATGTCGTTCAACGGCCCATAAAAGTCCTTTCCGGACTCGAGATCAAACTCCTTGATGAAGAGCACATAGTGCTTGAAGCTCGTGTTCATGTGGGGGTCGAGCCCCAGCGCCACAATGACCGGGTAGTGGTGGCAGTATATGTGCGCATAGACGCGGAAGAGGCGCTTGACGAGCTGGCGCACGGTGGTTTGGAAGCTCTTGGGGAAGTGGACGCCTGTTTAAATTAGTACATAGCAAGGAGGAGAGAGGGAGCGAGGTGGCAAGGGGGCTGGTAGTACCTATCCTGGAGGGAAAGACAGCCTCGTTGTTGATATAGTCTTGTACCCACGCCATGAGGTGCTCGATATACTCCGGCGCCGGCATCTTTGTCGGCTTCCTGAACTTGCCCGAGTCCTGCCAGAGGTACTCAAACCTACACCACAGCACACCCTATCAGCACCACCCTAGCAACTACAACAAACAACCGCCACAAGGAAAAGGGGGGGGAGCTCATACTCGTCCGTAGCTTTCATCTCCGGACACGTCGTCGGCGAACAGAACTCGGTGATAGATCCATACAGGAGGTTGATCTGGTTATAAAGTCGACGACTACACCTCCGTTAGCCCTCTTCGTCCCCCTCCCCTGTTTCCCCTTCCTCACTACTAACCGTTGACAGCAAGCCACTCGTCGATATCCTCCCCTTCCGGGAGCTTCACAACCTTCCTCAAGCTTCCCGAACCGAGTGTCTGCTCGGCATACTGTCTGAGCTGGTAGGAGCTGGAGCCGCGGCTGGAGGATTTGGGCTTGAAGGGTGCACGGGTCTTCTGGTTTCTTCCGCCGGCGGGATTGCTGCATGGATCGATATTAATGTGAGTTTCCTAGGTAAGGAAGGTGGGGGGAGGAGGGGGGCGGAGATGGAGATGGGAGGACAAACACTGTATTGTTATTCATGAATGATGATGCCATATAAATGACAGGGTCTGTATAGCTAGGCTTTTCTTCTTTCTTGGCTGCTGCTTGTGCTGGCTGGAGATGAGAGCTATCTGTTGTGGGGAGGTGGGGATGCTCAGCGGGGTGACGTGAAGCGGGTAGATAACACGAGCGAGGATCACCAGGGAAACCGTGGAGGGGGCTTGTTTATCCATGCGAGTCTACGGGGGATACGCGAATCACAACACATCACACTCCGGAATGGCTTGGCATTGAGCTAGGTGTATGAACAGTTTGTTTGGACATCGAGCTGAGGCACAGGTCACTTGTATGGTATGCAGGCAGGCGTAAGGGTTTCTTCGTATCCATCCAGGGATAACTGCAGGCATAAACATTGAAGCATTTAGAGTACAGGACTGAGGAAAATGCGAGAGAACAACCAGCTCAAAAGTAAGTTTATAGATACCATAGGAATAAAGAAACTAAAATTCCAGGACACTCCAAATCCCCACTCCCCTTCAATATTTCCCATAGCTACTCTACCGCGACATAGATCATTAACAACACGCTCTTTCATCATCATCTTCGGAAATCTCATTTTTTTTTATAAGAAAGAGAAAAGAAAAACACTTCATGAAAAAAGAAAGAAAATTTAAACGCCTAGTGTACTCAGCGACAGCCTTCGAAGCCTTCAATCCTGCACAGCAAGAATGGGAGTTATCTAAACACACGGATTAGATAGGAAACCCCTAAGCCGCCAAGGAGGATAGCTCTCTTGCCCTGCGTGCAATGGCTGGGATCCTGCGGAGGATTGGGTCCGCCATGTTCTGCTCCGCAGTGCTCATGTACAACTGCTCGAGTCTCTGAACGACAACGGCCATAATCCTGTGGCAAATCTCATGGATCTCGGGGTCCTGGATAATAACATTAACCTCAGTTCCTAGAATTATGTGCAGCTACAGGGGCGAGTAATTACCATAGGGTCAAGAACAGCCAAAACACCTTCAAGCCAGCTCAACCTTTCAAAGACCTTGTTTTCGAATTTTACGCTGACTGCGGCAGAAACGGACAGCAGCACAAGTTGACTTAAATTTGGTAGGAAGTCATATCTGTACCTCACAACCACTTCGTCGAAAAGTTCTGCTTGGCGCTCCTTAGATTGAAGCCACTATAGAAGGTTCTGGTTAGCTTATGCTCAGGGTTTAATCTTGGAGGCTGGTCTATATATTTACCTTGATTGTCCCCTCCTCGTACTTTCCGTTCCTAAGCAGATTTTCGATCTCTTGAGCTTCCAGCTCTTCAGGCGAAAGTTGTGGTGGCGGTGGGGTAGGAACCCTAGCATGAGCGTGAACATCTTGCTCGCCATTTGTCCCTCCTTCATATGCTTGGACATACTCCGCCTGAGCCCTCTGAACCTGCTCCTGAAATTCGTTCTGGGATTTCGCCATGGCTTGGATATTATCCGACATTGTCTTGACCACGTCTACAAGCCCCATGAGCTGATCGATTTTCTGGGAATCCTGCTGATGAATGCGTTCCATGTTTGCGATCATCTCGTGGTGCTTTCGTTCCTGTTCCTTGATAATATTTTGGGCTCCTTCGATGGCAATTTGCTGGAATGCCGGAATGATGGCTGTCTGCATGGATCGGGACAGCTCGTTCTCGACCGCCTTGCTGAGAGGCTTTGCAATAGTCTCCGCAAGCCTAGCAAGGAACTCGGGCTGGGAAAGGGTCCTTCTGAGAACATCTGGAATCACGGCATGTAATTCAGCTGGTACGGCATTGCCCACAGACCTAGTGAGACTTTCTCCAAGTCTTCTATCAATAGCCTGAGATGTAACATCCGCAATAGCAGGCAGAACAGTTCCTTGAATGTTGTTCATGACAATTCTGCCAATCACTTGCTCAACGTTTTCAGTAAGAGTGCTAGAAAGGAGCCTGAGGATAGCATCCTGCTTCGCATCACCGGCAGCTTGTTGAACCCGCTTATCCTCATCAAAACGGCGGTCTAGGAAATATTAGCATAACCACCCCATAAAACAATAGTCATAAACTTACAGAGGGTTTCCAATTCTCTACTCATCACCTTCGAGAATTCAGAAGAAACTGTCTTCTCGATCTTTTTGATCTCACGATCTAAAAATGCGGATGAAACAGCAAGGTTTTCGTTTTCGCCAGGTGGCGGGCTCCTCACAGATGTCGAGACATTCCTCGAGACATCACCCGAAGCTGCGCCAGACGGGCCACCCGCGTTACCCTTGTCCTTTCTCTTCTTCTTTACACTTCCATTGATTACAGGAGGCTTCTCCTCAGCAGTGCCAGGCGCCTTAGGGCTCAACACAGGGCTGACAGCCTCTGATTTTGGCAGTGGCACGTCCGCAGCGACGTTTTCAGGCACAGATGGCACAGACTTCAATCCCTGGGCTGCTGGAGGCTCGGTAGGTTCAACCTTCTCAGGCTCGGTCCCCTTCTCACTCTTACTATCTTTTTCAGAGGTCGACTTCTCGCTGTGCTCTGGAGGTGGCGGCGCCGGAAGGGCAGAAAGAGAACAGATACCGGCCTTAACTGCATCAACAGAGTTTTTGACGCTGTTTTTAGTGTCCCACCCAAGATCCTCCCTGAAAACGCTCAAAGTAGTCATTCCTTTACTGTGTGCGATATAAAGTTCGAACAATGGTGGGACCTCTCCTTGAGGGTCAGCTTCAGACGCATCAAGGATATCCAGACTCATAAGCTGTCCTTTAGAGGCGAAGGAATATTCCCTAAGTCCACTGAGAATAGCTGTTGCGTCCGGTTTCGGAATATTAGGGTCCTTGGCAGCAAGTCCAGCAACATACTGTGCTTGAGACATGAATGGAAGATTGTACTTTGGTGCCGACAGGTGAATAAAATAAATCGAATTCCTAGTCGGGTTTCCAACAACAATGATACCGGTCACGGGATGGTAGACAACTGAACACAACGCATCGGTGTCGCTCTCTTGGGGAAAGTTGATCTCCTGAACAGGTCGGCTTAGGGCAAGATCCCACAGTTGAAGAGTGTGGTTTTGCTTCATCCCAACGATGACATATCTCAGGGCCGAACATTTATGGTAAGGCCTGAATTTATCTAAAAACATGACTGAAGTAGCCCTGTATGCTTCGCCAGTGGCCACGGCAGAAAAGTATAGAAGTGGATTTGTTTGTACCATAGGTGGCTGTGGGGGGAAGACGCTCTGCCCAGAGCTATAGGCAGCATTGTCGGAGAAGTTAGTGAGATCCTGAGCATCCCAAAGCTTCAGTTTGCCAGCTTTGTCAATGGAAATGATAACAGTATCATCGTCAGAGAACGCGAAGTCTTTGGATGCCTTCCCAGTGTCAATCACGCGTGTATGATCCGCAAGATACTTCTTAGACGCAACCTCAAAACCTCTTTTTCCATTGGCGTAAGCTTTCGCAGTCGGGGCGTGGATAATGCTGATCGTTTTGCCTCTACCAATCGCAAATACATCCAGTTGCCTTGAGGTCCTTCTTGCACGTGACTTCAAAACGCCGTTGCTCTGGCCTTGTTCCTCACTTGGGGGAAATACAAACATGCAGTTCCAGTCGAGACCTTCAAAGTCACCACCAAGTTCAGCCCAAACTACCGCTCCAGAAATTCCAGTTCCCAACACCCTATCTCCTCTGCTAATAGTCACGTTGAAGGTCCGATCAGGGCAGTCCTTCATCAAGACTTTATCCTTGCCATCATATTGCCTGAGTACCCGAATTCCACCACGGCCATTACTTTTGCTGATTGCATATACAATGAACTGGTGAGATGCAGCAATGAGATTGCGATCAAGCTGGTCGAAGGTCCTGGGCATGCGAGCAATGTCCGCGATCTTGGAGCTTGGGAACTTCAAACGCTGAATGGCGGCAGGAATAATTGTGATTGACGAAAAAGGCTTCATGGGAAAATTATAAACGATCACAGGGGAGTCTGCAGACGCAGTCTCAGATGCCGATTCGTAATCGTCCTCCTCCTCTGCCGCTCCTTTGGGGGCAGGGGCCTTCTCGGTCGGCTGTTCCTCTTGAGGTTGTGTCTCTTGGGGCTGTGTCTCTTGAGGCTGCGTGGGAGCCGATTGCACGAGATCTTCGAGCCCCAATGATTTCAGAGTATGTTCAAGGGGGGTAGATTGCTTCTCGGCGGGTGTCGCAGATCTGTTCTCGGCCTGCTGATCCAACATATCATCAATCTTCTCCATTAATTCTTCTTTTTCTAACGCTTGGTCCAAGGTGGAAGCATCTTTGGCTGCCTCAGCTTCAATTGCAGCATTTGGAGACGGTTCTCCCAGCGAGTTTGTGGATGATGATGGTAGTGGGATATTCTCGGCTTTCAATTCCCTCAAGCCAGCAGCACTCTTTCTCCCACCTGGAACAGGCGTTGAGCCCCTTGGAGTTCGATTACGGGGACTAGTGGCATGTAGTTGTTCAAATGGGTTCACATAAGTGAACAGGCCTTTACTTGGGTTAGGGGTGGAGAAGGGCATTGAATTAACATTGGCTTCAGGGGACTTGGGAGGCACAGCTGGAGGGACAGACATTGGGCGGCCATCTGGTGTGATTGGCGACCTTGTCGTTGCAAACCTAGAACTTGGTGAAGGACGATTATTCATGATGGCGGGATCTGTAGAGCCATTGCCCCCTTCCATCGTTGCAGCAAGAGCTGACATATCATCCTGTGAAGGTTTAGGACGGCCAAGAAGCTGAAGAACAAGATCTTGGGGGTTTACAGGTCCTGGAGTAGACTTTCTCATAGATTGCGAGTGCTGCATCTCTGGAGGAAGTTGATCCTGACGAATGTTTGGACTATGAGATGGCTCTGTTGCAGAACGTCTCAACGACGCCATAAGGTCGGATGCAGAATGGTTACGGCTATTCGACGGCTGTTGGTGGGAAATCGGCGGCGGGGACACCACAGATGGCCTTGGAGGCGGTGATGCGGTTATAGGCTCCTGTAAGTTTTCAGCTACGGGCGCTGTTGGAGATGCCTGAAACTTTAACAGTTGCAGAAGACTTGCAGGCCTTACTGCATTTCCACTCTCAAAAGATGGAGGAGACATAGGGTTTGCATAGGGCGGCAACGGAAATGGTGGAGGTGTCTGAGTGTTACCCAAATTATCTGAGGATATTGTATATGTGCGCTGGGGCTGTTGCTGTTGCGGCTGTTGATAGGCAGACATCCCAGACGGTTGTTGGTGGGGCCCTGGACTACCTACGGGCTCAGACTGGCGAAGGTACTGCTGCGCGGGAGGAAGTGAATTTACAGAAGGAGCAGAGGGTGGATAGATTCCGTGGATTTGCTGCGGATGCTGCTGATATTGCTGTTGTTGTTGCTGCTGCTGCTGTTGCTGTAGTGGTGATGGTTGCTGCTGGCGGACCTGATTCAAAGGCACCTCGCCATGCTGAGGGCTCATGGTTGACTGACGTCGAAGACGATCAAACAAACCCTCAAAACTTTCTGAAGACATGTTATTGCTCTGTGCTAAGTTACTGATTGCTTATTATAATATTCCGAGAATATTTGGCGATAAAAGCGAAAACAAAATTGGTTCTGCAGGGGTAGTTGTAAAAAGAGGCTAGAGAAGAATCCAAAGCGATGAGCAAGCGTAGAAAAGTGATGGGGGGGGGATGTTTGGGGATTTGAATGATGATGGTGATGATGAATGATGAAGTTAGATGGGGAGGGTGGGTGAGATGAGAGTGATGAATGGACGAAACGGCGGGAAGGCCGTGGTGTGCTGGCTAGGGTGTGCTTCTGTGCAGCAGGAGAAGAGAAGGAAGGGCAGACAGGAGTCGAGGGAGCAAGTCTGTAGGTAAACTTTACAGCAAACGTTTTTGGCTGCGTGATGTGGTTGTTAAATGGTAGGCCTGGCTGTCGAAATCTTGGCAGATGCAGTGGTTCCATACAGTCATTGCGTGTGTGGTGTGTGCACATTATGCTTGCTACATCTCTACTATTACTGCCGGGTGTCACGCAGTGGCAATAACCAACCGCAGCACCCCATATCAATCGGAAAAGTAAACCTTGTAGGCACGCATTATTATCAATCTGAGTCTAGGTAGCAGCTCTGGATACATGTACCGCAGCACCTATGTCTCTAGAGTACATGGGAGAAAGCATGGGTGGCACTGCCTAAATAACACAAAGACCTTGTTATTATTATTGAGTCTGCGCATGCTCATTTTAAAGTCAAGCTGGTTACTGAGCTTTCCAACGGTAGATAATTCATGGTTAAGCGCGAAACTGCCCAGATCAAACACCAAAAATCTTTTGGAAGAGAGCCAGCCTCTAGATCTCTCCCACATCCTACATACATATCAACCCCTCCACCTCGACTGGTGACTCGCCAGCTAGTGAACGCTCTTCCATAGAAACAGTCGACCAGACAGGCCTATCACAGGAGGCCTCGGCAGTCGTTTATCGCTCTTCTCTTCTGTGTCGTCTTCGATCGAGTCCCTAGTTCCGGCAACTCCCCTGCCTTTCGTTGCCCTTACACGATAGACTCACGATCCCACCCAACAGCCCTCGACTGCAGATCCTGTAACAACACTTAGACTGGTCGCATATACTATACACCGTCGGTCCTAAACTCAGAAGCTCTTGACTGAGCCCGCCCTCGGCATCTCGTGCAAAGACAGCTTGCAGACTTTCCATCAGCCCACTACAAACGTTCTACCGCACTCGCCGCCATGTTCTGTCTACGCAGGTGAGTTCTAAGGCTTCCCTTTGTCCCCCCCGAGATATTTGCTAAATCATGTGTATTCATCCCTCTGCAGCTGGCTACCCCTCCTTTTTATTCCCACCTCTGCCTCCCCGGCATTCATCGTCCTATTCCTGATCTCGACATACCTCTTCCACCGACCATGGTAGGTTCCCCCCTTATCCCTATCCCCCAAGGCCCACAAACTAACTCCACCCACCCACCACAGTGTCTACTGCTCCCTAATAATGCTCACCCTCTTCTCCTCCTCGTGCTACTGGTCTGACCGCTGCTTCCTCGACTCCAACAACGGCCACTGGTTCGAACCCCGTTTCCTCTCCACCGCCGCCGGCACCGTCATGAACGCCGCCGCAGGAGCCGTTGGCAGCAGCGGCGGCGCTGCCATCCAGGCCGGGGCCAGTGCTGGCCAGGTATGGACCGGCATCGGGCTCGACTGGCTGAGGACCGCTGTGGGCAGGAGGGAATGGAGGCTGCCCTGCGTGGATGTCAACATCCGGTTGTGAGTGCTTTTTTTTTTTCGTCGATGGGTCGGTCGCTCTTTAAAATGGGATGGACAGGAATGGGCATTCTTTTGGGTCGGTCATGGTTGGGGGGAAAGAGTACATAACGGCGTCAATGGGATTGGCTTTTTGTACGGACAGACGAGTGTGTCCTTTCCGACTGCTTGGGTCTTTTGTGTCTGAGTTCTTTTTTCTCTCTCTCCATAGTTTTATCATTTTTACCCTCACTGCAAAAAAATCAGCATGTTAGTTAGCTTTAATGAATTTATCCAGTCACAGTCATGTGTTTTTCTTCTTTTTTTCTGTGTTTGTTACTTGGGCATATATCCGTATGTAATAATAGTTTGGACAGAAATCAGGCTTCTGTAAATGGTGTCCTGTGTGGTGGCCAAGACATGCATGCATGGTGATTTCTCATGATTCTCGGGATTCCAGCAATCGACAGCTTCGATGCAGCTACATAGTGCATATCTAGCAAACCTCGGACTATCTTCAAACGCCTCCCTTAAACCTATCTTCCCTCACATAATATAAAGTCCCAATATAGGTCAAAAGGTAAACTAGATGATTGATATCTGCATCTGCATCACCTAATATCACTCCAGCTATATGATTTTATGATGAGGAAATTTTATTCTTAAGCTTCTAACAAAAAACAGCAAGGTTAAGCGCCTGCTCAAATCCATAAAATCTGCATATGCATGAATTCTCATAAAAAAAATACCGACCACATCACTAGGATAGAGGTCAATGATAGGTATCAACCAAACCGAGCCCCCCTCGAGGGGAGCCCCTCGCCGAAAAGCAAACAACCAAATATAATACACCAAGCCTCCCAAACCCATTATAAAAAGAAGATAAAAACGATATTGGAAAAGAGAAAAGGGAAAGAAAAAAAAAAGGCCCAGTCCCTGACTACTTAGCAGAAGAGGAAGAGCCGGAGGCGGAGCTCGAAGCTGTCGCCGCCGCCGCCGCCACAGTCAGTTTCTTCATCCTCTCCTCCGCCGCCCTCGCCATTATCTCCCTCCTACTCAACTCCTGCCCGACCGGCTTCTCAGCACCCGTCGTCGAGCTCTTCGTGGTCCCCCCGCCACCAAGCTTAAACGACCCGCCCTTCCACCCCGCCTCATCCTGCTTCTCCTGCTCTGGCGGGTTATAGAACACCTCGTTCGTGAGCGCCCGCCCACCCACCGTCCAGTCGGCCTCTATACACTCCTTCTCCAGCAGATCTACACCACAAGCATAACCGTCAGCCATCGCATCCACATCAAAAACAACGAAAAGGGCACTAATGTAGGTACTCACTCGTCAAATTCCAAAAATCCCTATCATGCTCCGAGAATTCGATATGCGCCAACTCATGCATGAGCGTCTTCCTCACCGTCTTATAGTCCCTCCACCCATCATACCAGTCCGTGCGCAGCCTGACCTCAATAACCTCCCCCTTATTCCTATTCAGCCCCAGCGTCTTCCCCTCGTGCGTGGTGTTCCCCGCGGGCTCCATCTCGAGCAGCAAGCCCACAGAGTACTTGTGCTTGCGCATGACGTGCTTGACGCCCGGGTCGTCGCGCAGCCGCTCGAGGAACTTGAGCGACGTCTCGTGGTGCGGCAGGTGCTGCAGCGTGCGCAGGTTGGCGAAGCTGTAGAGCGCGGATTCGGTGGCTTTCTTCCAGTCGCGGAAGGGCGTGGGTTTGGCGGGCTTGATGGGGCCGGACATGTTTGTGGTCACTGGTGAACTGGACTGACTGTGGTGTTGTAGGTGTTGATTTAGATGAGGGGAGGGTGCTGGTTGAATGGGTGCGAGCTGGGGATGGAGGAGGTGCAGGTAAAGAAGGATATTATATTCTGACTTCGCCCCAGTCAGAGGTTTTGAGAGAGCTTTCTATCTAAGCCTCGCCTTCTTCGGCCTTCGCTGCAGCACCATGTGTCGCTTTACTAATCAGTCAAATTGTCATCATCAATCGGCGCTTTTCCAGCCCGCCGGAGAATCGTTAATCCGGGGCCGGTAGTCGGTGCCTGTCGCCTCTTGTGCGACGGTTTGCGCCACAGGTTTTGTTTGGATACGCATGCTGTGGTTATCACTCGCACTGCCTACAACATGTAATAGGTACATGTACTTCACACAGAAAAAAGAGACGGGAAAACGTTGATAAACTATATAACTAAACGGCTGCCCATTACAAGAACCCCCCAGAAATATTCAAATCATTTATAACCCAAAAGCTCAGCCCAGTTCCTCAAGAACACTCTCAATATCGCTCATCTCGAATGCGTCCAAGCATTTTGTACCCTCACAGACCTGGACTACAGGTTTTCCGCCTTTTCTGGTAGCTTTCTTCAAAAGCGCATCATGCAGAGAGTTCCTCTTGAGTAACCAATCTAGCGAATCCTTCTTTGCGGGATCAAGCTGTACGATTGTCGTGTTCGTCAACAGCTTCTTTCGCAAATGCTTCAGGTGCGCTGCAAGTGTTGGATCTTCTGGGTTACCAGCAAGTACAACGGAACGCATGCCTAGATTTGAAGCCACTATCGATGGCATCAATGATGAGAACAGGAACGGATGCTGTAAGAGCTCCGGCGAGAATGCAGAACATGTCTTCTGGGCGAGCTCTTCAAGACTTGAATCTCCAAGGATCGTAGCTAGGCGGAAAAGGTTGTTCGCAGAGACACCGTTGGTGGATGGCTCTTGGGAATCAAGACCTTTAAAAAAATTCCGAGGTTAGAATGGTTTCTGCATGATAGAATCTTGGGGTTTAATACCATCTTTAAGTCTCAGAATTAGATCTGATGCATTCTCGCTAGTGGAGAAAAATCCGCCATTTTCAGGGTCCCAGAAAAGCTCAATCTGCTTCTTTTGTAGCCTATCTGCCCACTGCAGATAGCTTACATCGAAGGTTGTCTCGTACCTAACCCAGAAAAAGCGTTAGGAAAGTGTTCCACACATAAACCATCAAAAGGCGCTCTGGCACGTACATATGCAACAATCCGGAAATCAAAAACGCATAATCATCCGCGAATCCTGGTGTTTCTCCCGGGCCTTCTCTGTAAACTCTTTTCAGGATCCCAGTCTTCTCATCATAGAGGTTTTTCCTGATGAATGCAACTGTCTCTTCAGCATTCTTAAGACAAGTCTTAGCCCGTGCCGGGTCGACTTCAGCCAAAGTAGCAGCCGCCTTGGCAAGGCCAACAATTGTCAGTCCGTTCCAGCTTGTGATGATCTTGTCATCTAGATTAGGTCTTGGCCTTTCTTTCAAACGGTGTTCCAATAGCCTCTTGCGGGAGGTACTAATTATACCAGTTATCTTCTCAGGACCCATCCCGTACATCTGACTGAGCCTTTCCACGTTCGAAACAACGGACAAAACGTTTTGGGCAATGAACTCATCATGTGGATCTTGCTCAGGGTCAACGTTTCCATCACGATGGACGTTCCAGTACTTGGCGCATATGGAAGCCTCTTGCTCTCCCAGGATCATATCGAACTCTTTCCTTGTCCAGACGTAGAATGCTCCCTCTAACCCCAGCTATTAGAAACTTGCGTAGGTTACTTCTCGAGGGGAAATGCTAACCTCTCTTCTCTGTATCTGATTTTCTATAAAGGGAGTCCGCATCCTCCGAAGAGAAGAAGCCTCCCCCGGGATTCTTCAAGGCGTCTAAACAGATGTAATCCGTAATATCCTTGGCAGCATCAAGTAGCTTTTCAGAACTAGTTACCAACCAGGCATCAAGATAAATACTCAGAAGCTGTGCTTGATCATAAAGCATCTTCTCAAAGTGGGGCAAACTCCAATTCTCAGTCACAGAATATCTGGAGAACCCATGACCGATATGATCGTGGATACCCCCGCTCGCCATTTTCTTTACAGTGTCAATATATATACTTGCCAATCATAGTAGGACGTAAAACAAACCTCAAGAGTTGCTATCACCATCGACTTTGCATTGCGACACTCCATTTCACCAACGATGTCTTGCACTGTAGCTGGGAATGTACCCAGTCGTAGAAGAAATGCTAGGTTGACGGGTGTAGGGAACTTGGGAGCGCTCCCGAACCCGCCATTTACTGGGTCATAGCGGGCCATAAAGTGTTGATAAGACTCTTCCAGCAAGTCCAATTCAAGACCCTCGCCCTCGCCACCTTTCAGACCTTCGTCTGTGAAGTCTTTCAATTGCTTCATGATGTCACTTGCAGACATTAGGCACTTCTGCTGCTGTTCTTTCCAAACCTTCACGATTTTCTCCAGCACCTCTAGGAAGCCAATTTGTTCCTTTACTGCGCCCCCAGCGTGTGGACCTGGCCAGTATGTTCCGCCGAAGACGGGCTGTAGATCTGGGGTGAGAAAGACATTGAGTGGCCACCCGCTACAAAGAAATTAGTATCGTACGCTAGGAGTATATACTCAGGCACAAAAAGATATAATACTAACCCAGAGCCTGTGGTAGCTTGTACCTGTTTCCAAAGTTAGCAGCAATCCTGTAACTTCTATGACCGGAATGTCACATACAAAGTTCATGTAGATACGATCAATATCTGGTCTCTCTTCTCTGCATATTCGGTCAGATATTATTCACCATTCATTTTTGGAACAATGAGCTTTTACCGGTCAATCTTAATCGGGATAAAATGCTCGTTAAGGACACGGGCGACCTCTTCGTTCTCGAAGCTTTCACGTTCCATAACCTAGTTCAGAAAGGTTACTTTATAGGTTCTAAAAAAAATTATTTGATTTATTATAATGGCTTTTGCTTACATGGCACCCTGATGTTTGTAAAGTGTTCATTTCTTGTCAGCTTGTCTCTTCTTTCTTCTTGGAACCATGCTTTCTTTCTGGTCGTATGGCTTTTTGTTGCTCTTCCGTATCTGATACTCACAGTGACAAGCTGCATACCCAATACTGACAAACACAATTCTGTTGTGTTTTTTCGCGAGGGCCAGCGTTTCTTCTGTCCATAGCTGCCAGTGAACCGGATTGTTCGCATGACCACGGACCTACTCCCATTAGCTTCTTGCATTAGGCAAAGCTAGACGCGTGAAGGGGTTCAAAAGTTACATAGGGACTACGACTCTCCGCGAGCTGGTTCAACTTGAGCACAAATCTATCCTTGTCGACCGGTGACGAATGCTGATCCACTGCCGCCGCTGCTGCTGCTGCTGCACCCTTTGCTCCAGCTCCTCCTTGGCCATTAGCGCTCGAAATGGGGGTTGGGAGAGCTACGGCCTTTGTTTTGCCTGTTGACGCCATTTTGGGGGACCCAAATGGATGGGGGGTGGAAATAGATGAGGTTGTTAAGAAAATACAAAAGGAAAAATTCAAAAAAGGATGTTCAAGTTGCGTGGGTGGTGGTGGCGATAAGGAAAGGATAAGCTCCTTCCTGCCCGCACTTTTAGCGTGTCTGGTAGCGAGATCCCAGTAGGAAAATACCCCGCCAGAGATGTGGTCAGGGGTGGTTTGGGAGGGGGGCGGAGGTTTAATATGGACTTTGTCAAACGAGATGAAGTATGAAGCTTTATTTTTTGACAGGGGAGCAGAAGCAATGCGAAGGCAGAGAAGACGTGATGGTTCTAGAAGAAAATGTGAGGCTGAATTTTTTTTTTTTAACTCTACTTCAGGGCTTTGCTAAGCGCAGTGCAGCTTGTTGGCCAGGTATCGAAGGTTTCGAAACAGTCTGCCAGATTGCTAGCTGCACATGAAAGACGCCAGGCTGTGTGGTCTTGCATAATCAACACACACATCGGACGAGTGTAACCTTTCATAACGCAGGTGCTCTACATAAGACACCTCATTATCATAACCCGGTACGATTTTAAACATCTGCAAAGCTGTTTATATTGATTTAAAGCTTAGGCATTGGAGTGGGGAAACCGCCTCTCCGTGTTCCTTTGATACCTTCAAAAATTCGAAACCATACGTCATAGATCACCGCAGTGCTGTTTAGGCTCGAAACCTTACTATCGCGCACTTTTAACAATGCTCCTTAAGTTACTTGAGCTTGAGGCTATGATCAGTCGAAATTTGAACCCGCTATCGAGTACCAGCTGTAAACACGAGAAACCGTTGCATGATATCTTCCCCAGCTAGTGAAACCACAACCAATAGGCCTAATTGAAAGCATTGGAGAAGTTCTAGATAACAAAGGCTAAGCTCATATCCATTCGCTCTTACTCCCGTCAACGCTCTCCCGTTCGCTCCCATTATCGCAAGTCCCGTAATCTATGCCATTTCGCTTGCATGAGAATACGGCTAGCAGCTTGCTGCTCTAGGTACGAGCCCACTAGTAGATAAACCATTATCGCTATCGATGCAGATCTTCCGTAGTCTTATTCCAATCTCAGCCCTAACCCGGAAAGCCCCCTCTAGATACTGCATCCCGCCAATGGTCCCTACATGTATCTACATACTCTACAGTATCAGAAATGGGGGTAAAAACTGATACCGCATCAGTACGGCATTGTGAGAATATGCCGCTTTATCTCCGTATCTTGACGAAGTATACGGTAGTGTTACCGCAATGGTACGGCATTGCCAAAGACCGCGGTAGTCTTCTGTCACTGTACTCTACACGCACGTTGATAGGCCCCTCCCCCTACCTCCGGTGTCTGTGAATCCTCTTTCATCCTACGAATTCCCCAGAGTGCCTCAAAGACCTCCTCCGAATACGACCCCACGCTTACTCTCAACACCTCAATTCTACCTCATAATTGCTAACCCTCTATAGCTGCCGGGGTGATACCACATCCCGAGTGATCCCCCATGCTCCACACCGGGCAACAACCACTCCGCACTGCTCTAACCAATCCGATTCGTCACTCTACATGCAACACCCCAGCAGGGCCATCACTGACGAGGTTTATCCATCCGGAATAGGGAGCTCAATTGCAATAATTATGTATCTACAAATCCGATGTTCCGCTCCAGTAAAGGACATTATTTGGAACACGTGCGGCTACTGCATCAAGCCGGCAAAGGCATTAAGACTCGGTTTATAAGTTTGTGGAGGTGCAGTCTCGGACCTCGGTTCCCCCCGGTCTCTGGCAGTAGCGGTAGCGGCCTGGCCTCCCCACGACGATCACCAAAGTGGAGTAAACGGGAGAGGCGCATTGAAACACGCTGCCCCAGATCCAGAGATACCTACTGTATGTTTGTTATTTTCCCGGATAGAAGATAAACCAATAGTTATGATACGAAACTAGAGTATAGTAACTACCAAAACACCACAAGTGTATATGGGTATGGATCTAGCAAAAGGTAGCACCTGTGTAGCAACGCAATGAGGCATCACAAGTTCGCTACCGCACTGTACAGCCTCTAATTGATGGGGACAAATGATTGAAAAATCAATTCTTGGCCCTCACCAAGGGTTCTCTGAGCTTTAGGAAGATTTGGAGTTTATCCGTTGTGTGGTTCTAGTTCAGAATAAGGATTTGGCTAGCTGTGCGGACGGTTTTGCTATATCGACACCCATATATGATATGCATCAAGATATATATAACCTAAAAAACAAAAAGATTCTAGCTATATATCGCGCCGAGAGATCGCCAATGAGAAAATACAAAAAAATAAGCCAATTGCGGGAAGACATAAATACTGTTACAAATCACTTTTTTGGCCCCCTTTGTTTGCTCGGGTCATGCATTCTCACTCGATAGACACCGCTGATGGTGTTGTTGGTGCTTACCCTTGCCCTTGCCCTTGCCCTTTATCACCATAAGGGGAGAGGGAGGTGTCTATCTGGGAACCTCCGGTCGGGCTCTATTTGGCCTTGAGCTTAAGCTGTGCCCGCCTGTTTGCCAGCGCGGTCTGGGTGGCCATAAACAGCGCATCCTTAAACGCGAACAAAAACGCCGCCGTGAGCACGCTCTGCACCAACTTCGGCCCAATCCCTACACCACCACAGTCAGTCAGCACATCCCCCCAACCACCCCTCCCAGGAAAGACTCACCATTATACAACCCCGTCCACCCCTCCTCCTTCACAATGCTCCTAATCCCGCCCAACAGCCCCCCCGCCTTCTTCTCGCCCTTCGCCGCAACATGCATCCTGCTCTTAACCGTGATATACGGATACGTCAGCGCCGTCGCCACCAGCTTCCCGAGCGCCCCCAGCACAAACGCGTCCTGCGGCGTCACGCTCCGCTTGCGCCGCCGCTCAAGCACGTTCTTGAGCTGCTCGTAGATGGTGTACTGCAGGATGGGGTTCATGACGAGCACCAGCGCCGGCAGCACGCCCTTGAAGAAGGCGCGGATGCCGCCCTCGCTGTACAGGTCCTTGATTGTGCCGAGCGTGCTCGGCGCCTTTGCGGGCGCGCTCACGGCGCCCGTCGGGTCTTGGAGCGTGGGGAGGGTGCTGGTGGTGGAGACGGTGCTGCTGGTGGAGCCGGTGCTGGGGGAGCGCTTGCGTGCCGTCATGCGCGTGTTGACGACCCAGATGGGGTTTGTGAGGAGGACGGTGGCGGAGCCGGCGAGCGCGCCGGCCATCATGGATTCGAGGGTGGAGAGCTTGTTGCGGCGGGGGGATTTAGACGCTAGCGCGGCCTTCTCGAAGGCCGAGCGTGACCATTCGTACCCTGTGGATTGTTAGTGGGTGGGGGGAGGAGAGGAAATGGGGGGGGGGGGGGGAGGGGGAAAGACAGTAGTAGTAGACAAAGTTTGTGACGGAGATGCCGAAGACGGCGCTGTCGAGGCCGGCATAGAGGCCCGAGATGCCTTCGCGCTGGATGATGCGGCGGACGGCGTCGGGGACGGAGGACTGGGCGCGCTTGGACTCGACTTGGGAGCGGGTGGAGAGGGTGATTAGTGGGTAGGTGAGGACCATGGAGAGGACTCCACCACCTGTTTGGCCGTCAGTATTCTGGCATTGTAGTGGGAGAGAGCTAGAGAGGCTGGGCAGAGGAGGGGGATGTACCAGCGCCTGCGACGGCGTGAAGAACCTAGAGAGAAAGAGAGGCATGTCAGCATGCGTTTTGCGGGGGAGGGGGGGGCCTAGTAGTTTGACAGCGGGTGGGGGTGCATACATTATCGTTTGTGGACATTGCGGACTACACTGTGTATCAAAAAGCAGCACAATAACGAGAGCAGCAGTACGAGCTACTACAGGACGGTGGTGGAGGTAGTGGAAGTGTTATGTAGGACCTGAGGCGGAGAGGGACGCCAGCACACCGTACATGTAATAAAGAGAGAGAGAGAGAGAGAGAAAGAGAGAGATGCTCGGTTCTTCGGGCGTGGATGCTGTGGGCTGGATGCTGTGGGCTGCGATCCTACACTTCCCCGTGCCTGTGCTGCCTGTGCTGCCTGTGCGTGCTGCTGTCCGTCGTCTTTCTGTAGCTTGTGATCGTGTTGAGCGCCGAGTTGCGCTAGGCCGGGGCGGGACAGCCGAGGTTGCGGGGAGGAGACGTTGCTGTGTGGGGTTTGTGTGTGCATCTGCACGAGGAGCTTTGGGGATAGCTGAGCTCTGCGTCGGAGGCTCTCTCTGCAACAACGACGCTCGTCTGTGGAGGTACATGACTTTGACCCTCTCTCAATTGATCAAGCTGAGGGCTACTCTAAAGTACATGCAGTCTAGAGCAGAGTGCAGTGGTCTGGATTACTCAAAAGGCCCCAAAGTACATACATACATGTACTCACTGCATCTGTCCAGATTGGACCGCACATCAAAAACCGGGGTTTCCAACAACACACAGGACAGGCATAGGGAAGGGCTCTATGCAAACAGAAACCATTGGAGAAATCGGTAATGGAAAACGGGTCTTCGGCTTAGTTATATTATTAAAGACCCATAATTTGGTAGTCTACAGCGTGCACATTGTGCCTGCGTTTGGAATGCTTACACAGACTTAAAGCTCAGAAGATCAATGTCAACTACATGTAACTGATCATGATCTGACTCGAGACCAGGGTTAGGGGATGAATGTTGCCCTGCTCACAGAGTCTGACTCGGGACTAGGACTAGGGTTAGGGATAATTCTATCTCCAGCAGCTTTTCACTTTGTGTGTCTTGAGTTGAATAAGCTCCGGTGTATATTCTGACATCTACCAAAGGCTTTGCAGCTAGTATGACGTACAATACCGTAGATACGTAATATCTATTCTCCTAGAAGCTGAAATAGTCTGTCGGTGGGACTTTCAATTGATGTGCACTTTGTCTAAAAATGCATACGACCCTGCAAGCTGGTGTATACGCCAACTTTTCAGCACACAACCCCTGCACACTTGTAAGTACTCACCCTTTTCACGGTCGGAGCGAAGACTTGTCTGCGATAAAAGTGGGCGGGCCGCGCCCTTTATATACACACACACCCGTTCCCTCCCCCCCCCAACCTCCTGGCACCCACCCAACGCTCCCAGCAAAGACACCCGATACCTACATGTATTGTAGTTACATGTGCATACAAGTAGAGAGGATTTCATCCTCTTGAGTTAAGTTCTCCATCTTTAACAAGAGAAAAAGAGCCAGACGGGCGAGGAGTGCAAACTTTTGCCTACCATAATAGCTGGAGCCACAAAGACGGAATCTCGAAACGGAGGTGAAACAAGCTTCTTTAACGCGTGCCAAGCAGAAGACAACGAGCCTTAGTAATCCAGGATCTGGATGTCGATGATTAGATTAGCAGGCGCCGGCGTCGGATCAGTTGCCGAGCGGCCTTTTTCTAGGGACCAGTCAGCCACTGCGGCTCAAAGTGCTCCATGGACGGGGGGGGCGTTGGGCGACATGTGGTGTGGTGTGTCGTCGGCGCGGCGGGACTGTTCCATATTGCGTGCACGACCAGCAGCAGCTGGGCCAAGCAGAGTAAGGTAAGGAAGAACAACAGTAAGAACTACATGTAGCTAGGTAAGCTCGATCGGGCTTCTAGACATTTCGCCCTTCTCGGATCAGCCCTTCTGCAACACTGCATACCTGGCCTCTCAAACACCTCACGCAGATACATACTTAAACATCAGTCAGTGCCTTCCTTACTGACAGCAGCTGGTCTGGTATCGTGAGATTCTTTCGTTGGGGACATTGTTTAGCTCTCTCTCCACTGTTTCCCCCTTTAAAGTTTTTATTAGCCATGGCACAGCCTGCGCCGACAGCTGCCAGGTCTCCTGCGTATGCAAAGAGCATCCTCAAAGTGCTGTTCATATCTCTACTGTTCGACTTGGTAGGTCCCGTACATCGCATATATAGCTGCCGAGCCCTGGCAATATACGAATGAACCCAGTGTTAACAACAGCTCTAATAGCTATCATTCACCCTCATCCTCCCGCTATTCCCGCGCCTACTGGATTTCTACAAGGCCCAGCCCAACAATGTCGTCCTAGAATCGATCTTCAACACCCTCAACGCCTTCAAGGCGTCCTTCCACCGCCCAATCTCTTCGCGCTTCGACGTTGTTCTCCTCGGTGGAGCTCTGGGCTCTCTATTCTCGTTCCTCCAGGCTGTGTCCAGCCCAATCATTGGCTCCCTGAGTGACCGCTATGGGTATGTCTAATATAGCTCCTCACCGCAATTGTAACCGCGGCCATTAACAGCCCCCCCAAAGGCGCCGAACAGCTCTCCTCTACTCCATGATTGGCAACATCCTCTCCGTCCTCCTCTGGGTCGTCGCCACCGACTTCCCCACCTTCCTCGCCTCCCGCATCGTCGGCGGCCTCTCGGAGGGCAACGTCCAGCTCGCAATCGCAATCGCAACCGACGTCTCGACCGCCGAGACCCGTGGCGCTACCCTCGCGCTTGTCGGCGTCGCATTCAGCATCGCATTCACGTTTGGGCCCATGATGGGGGCGTATCTGGCGAGCAAGACACTGACGCTCAAGATCTCTGAGAAGAACCCGTTCGTGACTGCGGCGCTGTTCTCGCTGGCATTGTTGGTGGTGGAGACGGCGTTCCTGTACTGGAAGCTGCCGGAGACGCGGCCGTTGCGGGAGGCGGCGGAGAAGGAGGAGAAGAAGAAGACGGTGGCGGAGGAGAGGACGGCGGCGGATAAGGCGAGGAGTGATGCGTCGGGGATCACGCTCTTGAATGCGACGCATCTCCTCTTTCTGCTCATCTTTAGTGGGATGGAGTTCTCGCTGCCGTTTATGACTTTTGACTTGTTTAACTACACCTCCACAGACTCGGGGAAGCTGTTGGGCTTCATTGGGCTGCTGGCATCGGTCCTGCAGGGCTCGTTTGTGCGCCGCGCGAAGCCGGCGCTGGTTGTGAAGACTGGGTTGGCGAGTGCGGCGATCAGTTTCTTCCTGCTGAGCCGTGTGAATAGCCAGAGGGAGCTATATGTAGCGGCCGCATTCCTGGCAGTAACGAGCGCAAGTGTTGTGACTGGCTTGACCGCGTTGGTTAGCTTGAAGATTGGCGAGCAGGAGAGAGGAAGAGTGTTGGGCGGGTTCAGGTCTGCTGGTACGTATATCCAACACCCCACAAAGCATCCGCCTGGCAATGATTGCCATCCACTGTCGGCGGTGCCGTTGTTTCGTTTCCTCGCGGCTGGGCTAGGCTAGCTAGCTAGTCCCGGCGGAGTTGAAACTCGGGGACCCGCAGATCATTTCTAGAGGGCTAACGAGATGCAACTAAAAATTTTAGGCCAGATTGGACGAGCTACTGGACCGCTACTTTTCTGTAAGTCTTTTTTTTTCTTTCTTCTATTTTTATCCCCTCTCCACGCCGCCGTTTTGAAAAGAAAGGCTAGAAAAAAAAAAAAAAAACTACTCGGAGGAGCTGGGTGAGATAGTGAAACTTGGGATTTGGAGCTAAGTTGTTGGGCATGCAGGTACCCTCTACTGGTGGGCAGGACGAGAAACTGCCTATGTCGTTGGTGGGACGGGAATGGTGGGTGTCGCGACACTTGTGTGGAGGGGTTTGGGGAAATGATTGGCCGTTTGGATACCGCAAGAGCTCTTTCCCGCTCTCTGGTTTATCGTAGCATCTACATAGGTAGTGGGGTTGGTGGGTATGTAGCGTGCATTCTACATACTTACTTTACGATTACATGGAGTACCTAGAGCTAGATGTGTGTGCGGGGAGGAGAAGGAGAAGGAGGTGGAGGGTGGGGGGAAAGATATCAGATACCATATGCATGCGTAGCAGCACTGTTATTTAGTTAGTCGTTAATTCTAGACTGTTTCAAGACCTCCCGTCTGTGTCTGTGTCCATCCGGGTCCCTGGGGAAACCTGCGCATCTCGAAGCTTCCGCATCTTCCCTTCTCGAGCTCTGTTGGGCCAATTAACCCACCTTTCCACCTTCCCTCTTAATCCTTCCCGGTCACGCAAAATTAAAGAAATGGAAGTCACCGCTCTCACACTCATTCTGCGCTGCCATACCCTCATACATACATCTACATACTCTGCTTGCCGTGCTCTCACCTCCCGTGAGATCATCCATGCCGGCAGGACAAGGCAAGGCTTACTCCCCATTCTTGAGCTTGCCTGGTATGATGTTGTATATATGCACCTGCGTGGTGCAGCAAGCTATGTCCTAGGTCTATGGCTGTATTCTAGGTACTTACTCTACAGCACATAATGAAAAAAATCTACCTACATGCCTACATGTACCTGCCTGTTATCGGATATCTTGCACGGCGGGGAAGGTGCGGTACTATAAATGAATTAGAGTTGGTGGGATTGTGCGTCCATCCTATCCCATCCTGGCTATCTTATCCTGACGGACGGACCGGAGACTGTGGGTGGCAGGAGGAGGAGGAGGAGGAGGAGGAGGATGAGGAGGGGGAGGAAGAGGTCCGGGCTCGGACACATGTTTTTTTGTTTTATTTTGTTTGATGTGGTATGTGCTGTAGATTTGCAGGTAGATTGTGGTTATGGGTGAGGGAAAGAGAGTTCCCAATGCCGAGTACCGGAAGATTGCGCGGTGAGAGACGGATGGTATGGGATGGTATGGGATGGGAGTACGTATGCTCATCTCATTTACCTACACTGTGCCCTTCATACATGGCCAGCCAGGGAAAAAGAAATCTCCCTCTCTCTCTCTAGCTAACCCCCCGATTTCACCAAAATTGAGAGAGAGGGGGGGAGAGGGTGGCGGGCGGGCGGCGTGGCGATAAGGGAAATGATTCTTGATTATGAGCGGTCAAGAATTCGAAGCTTCTTGGGAGGCTTCCATAGTACAAGCTAGCTAGCTAGCCCACTACTGCTCTAGCTAGCTATGGAGTATAGTAATTGCAGACTCGCACGGTACCTACCGTGCACCTCTCTCTCTCTCTCTCTCTCTCTCTCTCTCTCTCTCTCTCTCTCTCTCTCTGAGCTAGTGGTAATCTACGCCCCCAACGGATGTCCCCAGACCCAACTTCTCGAAGATGATCAGAACACCCGCCATGGAATGATCATAATATCAACAATATCGCCCGGGTCGGGCTAGTAACTCGGACCTACACGGAAACCACCGTCGTGGAAACATCCAATTGCAAGCCACAGGGCGCGCTAAGACGCCTCACTATTTTATGTAGAATATTGTACCTAGGTACCATACCCAGTCCCCATATATTGAGGATTGAAGGTTCCCCTCCTCATCCCCCCCCTTCTACATACATGCAGGTACTCCGTAGGGCTAGGGCCGAAGCGGCAACGATAAACACGGGCAGGGGGGGGCAAGTGATGCGATGTCAGCTCGATCTTGCTCTACTCTACTTAATTCATTCCGAGTAGGTACATATGAGTGAGTGAGGCGGAAATTTCGATGCCATTAATTGGGGGGGATTGCTCAGCTGTGGGTGGGCGGGTAAGTAGACTCGCAAAGTACCTGAGTTAGTGAGTACATAAAAGTGGGCGGCATAGATATTTGGGTAGGGGGGCGCCGGGGGGGAGGGGGGGAGGTAACCTGGTGATGGGATGGGATGGTACGGGCGTCCGTTCGTTCGTTCGGGGGGATCCTGGATCTGCGGAGCGCGGGGAAAGACTTGTTTACAGGATTGTGCTGGGGGGCGAGGGGGGTGGGGCCATGACAGCTTCGAGGGACGTTGGGGGATAAGAGCGAGTGAGATCTTCTGCTACAACCGCGGTTGTACTAGTAGTTAGCTAACCAGCTGTACTAAGACTAAGACTCTGCAGCAGTAACCAATTTATCATCAAAATCATGGCAGCGATTCCGATTATGATGAGGCTACTATATGTGAAGAAGATTACCATCATTGGCCCTCAAATTGCGCGCAATAAAAAAGGTCCCCATGTCTCGTTCGGGTGTGAAACGCTTAGATTAGATAGGGCCTGTAGGTAAGTCGTGTTAAAAAAGTCCTGTCATCAGCACCACACGAAATATTAAAATCCTTCCCACTCAACAACCATTAAGTGAATTAGATTAAAACAAGATAATTATGCATCATAGACATCCAAATACAGTTGTTCTTGCCCACAAAATTATATCTGTATTTCTGCTCTTGTAACATAGTGATTAGTGAATACTATAATTTCGATACTTCTAAGAGAATAGCTACACATGCACTAGCCATAAAATTCTGTGGTTCTATCAAAGGTATCCAGGGTCATATACTCGAGATAGAAATTTAGACCTTGAAGAAGCTCTTATTGGTGTTGAGATATTGTGAGTAAAGAATTTTGGGCCCAAATCACCATTTACAGCTGAAATTTCTCATTGAAGCAACACATTTAATATTAATTGCAAATTCACAAGACTTCAAAGTATAATAAATAGTATCCTAAATATTCTATCCTCTTAATTTCAAGCCCTTTAGTCTCATAGTTGTTGAGGAGAGCTGTGTTCAATGTGCCGCTATCGCGTTGTCATCCACTGACAAGACTTGTTTAAACACGGCTGTACACACCACAAGAGAGAGATTCGGACCCTTGGACTCGCCCACACCCCACACATGCTCGATCCAGGGTCCTTTGCAAGCCCGCTACCGAAGTTGTTCATTACGCGTGCATGGAACCTGAAACACTAGACATTTTTTTTCCGCATGGTCCAGATCCCCCCTGGCCCTGGCGGTGGTGGTTTGGTTTGGTTGCCCCTCGCTCGGGTTCAAGTCAACCAAGTTGGTGCCTTCTACTCTACTAAACGGTTCCACATTGGGACTAGCACGTAACCGCGGGGTAAGTATCGCATACAATACTGGGTTCAGGTATTCCACCAAGGAGCCGTTGTATATATTGCTCGTTTTGTCCCCCCCTTCCCTTTCTCTTCTTCACTCAGCAGACTTTGATATCTTTTAGTCTTCTTCTTTTCACGGCCTTCTTTGAAAAAAGCAATCACTCTTTACAGTGCTTCTTCAAAACCAGTCACCTCCTTTCAACATCACCCCTCTTAACGTCCATTGTGAATTTTTCAAGTCAACGCCTAGTGCGCCACTATTCCAGGGAGAAACAACATAAAGCAGTGCTTTTCGGGTCTTTGAAGTCAAATAAAAAAAGCAGAACCCTCATTTTTTTTGACTACTTTGCTTGCAGTTATCCAACTTCGTCTGGAGCATATTTACGAAATCCAACTAGCAA